>NC_066583.1:309344400-309359400 GCF_024323335.1 Lathyrus oleraceus
CTGCAAGGGGACTGGACTACTCTTGGTTTGAGAGGAACCAAGATATATTGTGTGTCACTTTACTTACTTCTGCATTTATATTCCTTTGTGCAACAAACTCTGGATTAAGACTCTTACTTGGATCAAAATCCGAGCTTGACATCTTAGGTTCTAAATATGTTTAAGAAAAATAAGTAAATTTTCATATGCGCAATTCAATCCCCCTTCTTGTGTATATTTTTCTCACATTCAGATTGGTTATTAAAAAGTTATGATTTTAATCATGTGCATGATGATGCGTTGTTATTTAGACTGTATGATTGTCTAAGTGACATGATTTTCCTAAGTGGTGTGCTTGCATTTGCATCATCATGACATGGCATATGCATTTTTGTATGGTGACTTAGTGGCGAGTTATTTTTCCCATTGATATGAGACGGATTTTTTGTGGTGTCTTAGTGGCAAGCGTAATATATCCAGATCATATAGTACTAAGAGCATGCATTATTGCATTATTGGTTGTTAGAACTTTTGATCGATTGTTTTATGCTTTTAGGATATAAGTGTAATGTAAAGGAAAAACTTAATTGTATGCGCTGGAATTTCTTTTTGCTTAAGTAGTGATAATTCTCTATTTTGAATTATGCAAATGTATGTTTTAGATAATGTTTTTATGTGTTTTTTGTGTGTCTAATTTTGAAGATTCTATAATTTTCAATTTAATCAAGTCTTAGATGTAAAAGAATAGTATATTTGTATCTGTTTAGTTTTTAATTTCTTGTCTGGTTTAGTTTTTTATGGTTGTGGATTATAGAAGTTGACCCTTACAACCAACATTTTAGGTACCAATGAATTTGAAGATGTAAAGTAAAAATGGTGTAATGTTTCACGTGATCGCGAGGAGAAAATTGAGTTTTTACCAAACTCATTTGTTTTACTTTAAATTACATATCTTTCCAAACTTGTAATTATAATTTTATATTAAAAATAGATATAAGCATTTTTTAAAGTAATTTTTTTAAAGTAATACCATAGATCAAAATCCGGGGTGTTACACCTATCACATTTGTTGATAAGAACCTGATACCATAAATCATTAGGATTAGTCAATAAATTCCAAATAATTTTAAATAGAAAAACATAATTAATTAAGTAAGTTTTCTTGATGCCTAAGCTACCATGACCCTTAGGCATACAACAAACCTCCCAACTGATTAGATGAAGCTCACGGACCGTCTTCGTATCTCCCCAAATAAACCTTCTTTGTACCTTTTCCAATTAATGACAAGTAATTATGTGGATTTTAGTATATTGCATATGAAAAAAAAGGGATAAAACTTAGCACAAATTAACATAGCATAATTCTTCCTGCTAGACTTGAGCACTGATGCTTCCATCCACTCAATCGATGTTGCAAATGTATAATAATATGCTGAAATTTGTTCTGGTAGCTTATACCATAGATAATGTTTTCCCTAAGATACTTTCCCAAGCTTTGGGTTTGCCTAAACCCCGTGTGTTGCATATTGTCCTACCAAAGTTGGGAATATGTATTTGCTGAGAAATAAATTAGGGTATTCTCAGAAGTTAATCTTTTGACTTGATGCTTGACAGAATTGGCCTAGACAATGCTTGATACAGTAAGACTTCTAAATAATGACCTCTACAAAGAGAAAGAGGTCATCTACAAAAAGGAGGTGAGAAATTTGAGGTCCTTTCCTGCAAGCATATGCTTTCAATATCCTTTCTGAATACCTCTAGATGGGGGAAAAATATCAAGCTTGTCCCCATTCCACAAAATTTGAAAGATGAAGAGGAAATGAAATGATAAATTAAATTAGTTAACTATTTGGGAAACTTACAGTCCTGGAGACATTGAGTAATAAACTTTCAATTTAGTCAGTTATAAGCTTTCTCCAGACCAATCTTTATTGACATAAAAATATTTTGGCTTTATTAACATAAAAATATCGACATAAAAATGTTTTGGCTTTTCGCATGAACCATCTCTTAGGCTATAATAATATTATGATGAATATTTTTCCCTAGGATAAAACTAGATTGATTTGGCGAAATTATATTATTAAGAATGAGCTTAGTACGATTCACCATAAATTTAATAATTAGCTTATATATCACATTACAAAGAACAATAGGATGAAATTGTGTGAGAAACTCAAGTTGCTAAATCTTTGGAAGAAGCACAAGAAGAGGCTTTTTGACAACCCAATAAAAAAAGGGCCACTCCAAACCTTACTAAGAAAATGTTGCAAGGGTGTTGCCACAGTATCCCAACATTATTGGTAAAAGAGAGTCGGGAACCCATCTTCACCAGGGACTTTATGTGGATCCATATTGAAAAAAGCCTTGTTGATCTCTTGACTAGACGGGGCAGTGCACAAGCTAACCTAATGATCCTCCATGTAAGTAGGATAAGAGAAAAAGGCGACTAAGTGATCTCTACTTTCATGGTCCTCTTTAAAAAGCTCAGAGAAATATCGTATCACCATTTCTTCCATCTTCTCCCCATCATACTGATGGAAAATGACGATCCAAAACACAACGGATATTAAAATTTTCTCCTTTAGTGATCCTTACGAATGGGCATGATTAGTGATAGAAATCGTGACCTCTTGTGGCGATTGAAAACTTTGATGCAGATCTAAGGAGTGATCACGAACGTTGAATGGTGACAACGCCTCTACTCAGTCCATACGAATGGATTCCTTCAGTCTCAGTGCTAGCTACTACGAATGAAGGCTTTGAGTGTGTGTGTGTGTGTGTGTGTGTGAGAGAGAGAGAGAGAGAGAGAGAGAGAGGGAGAGAAACAAAATTTCATCTAATCAAATGCTTCTGCATAAGGGTTCTATTTATAGAACCATTTGTGTGGGATGCAAGCTAAAAAACCCACTTAAGTGTATGTGGCCCATATCTTATGATATACCAAAATCACTTAAGCGCGTGATACCTTACCATATTTCGTATTCTACTTAATGAAAGAGAATAGCGATCCAAAACACAGCAGAAATTAAATTTTTTCTCCTTTAGTGATCCTTACGAATGGGCATGATTAGTGATAGAATTGTTACCTCTTGTGGCATTTGAAACCTTTGATGTAGATCTACGAAGCGATCACGAACGTTGAATAGTGACAATGCCTCTACTCAATCCACACGAACGGATTCCTTCAATCTCAGTGCTAGCTGCTACAAATGAAGGCTTTGAGTGAGAGAGAGAGAAACAAAATTACAACTGAACAAATGCTTCTACACAAGGGTTCTATTTATAGAACCACTTGTGTGGCTACAAGCTAAAAAGCCCACTTAAGTGTATGGACCCATATCTTATGATATGCCAAAATCACTTAAGCGCATGGTACCTTACCATATTTCGTATTCTACTTAAGTACATCGTACCTTACGATGCTCTACAATTCACTTAAGTGCATCGTACCTTATGATGTTCCTTATTTACTCTATCTCTCATTAACACGTCCTTTTGTGTGTGACCCCGTAGGATTTCGTGACATTAGCAATTATATTAAATCACGTATTTAACATAATAAACAGTGAGCGGTATCTAGAAATACATCACTTCTACCCAAGACACGAAAATGTCATGTGATCTGACAAATCCTTTTGTGATAATACTTATGTGTATAATTATCCTTTTTTCCCTTATGTCTATATTGAACACAAGGCATGGACCATGTCATCCTTGTCAAGTTCAATATTGGGCCCGTAGACATTTATCCTATTACGTAGGATGGGAAAATTCCATCTAGGTCACTCATGTCCCTCAGCATGCTTCGTGGAGTACCCATCAACTGTCTTTATGGTCATCCAGTTACAAACAACGTTTGATCAGCAATAAGGCACTCGACTCTACATATAGGGTTCATAGTGGTTTCGGGTCGAAGGATGGTATACACCAAAATGCATAAGTATAAATATAGAAGAATGTGCATCAAAATGCACTGATCAATTATATATTGTTTATTTATCCGATCTGATTGATAATTGTTGCCTACTTGTATGATGTATGAGACATATATTCTTATTGTTTGTTTGCCATGAACAATCCCCATTCATAACAAATGTACCCCTCTCTCATAAAGTGTATAATATTTATTTCTTTATTTCTTTATTCACCTGTTAATACAAGAATTAAAACGAACATCCGATAAGCATTTCAAAATAAGATCAAAAGCTCGATCCAACATCGAGTAATCATTTTCAAAACTTAACAGAACCAGCACACATTCATCCATCCTTTTGTAAGTCAATTGCCTCAGGCATCGTCATCTACCTGTAAGTCGATTGCCTCCGGCATCGCCATCTACCCTTATCCGTAATTCCTCTCCGCGCTCCATCCGTCGACTCTTGTTCCGTTTAGGTAGCACCCATTAGGTAGAACCCTTTGTATGATAACATAGGTAGAATTCCCCCGATTCTTTGCATGCTAACATTAGGTAGATGTTCCCCTTTGTAAATCCTAACACATAGGTCCATATTGCATGAAAACTCTAGAGCAGAGCTTCCCCACTTTTAGACCTTCCGTGCGTCTCCGATCTTGTGGCATGTCAGTTCGTTCTATTGCAAAGAGGTAACTGCCTAAGACTCGATTCAGCGAGCTGCGACACCTACTGCTAGGACATTGAACACACTGCCCACCCTCCTTTGACACAGCTGGTGTCCTCTTTTGTAAGTCCATGTTCAAATGACAATCCTTAACCCCTAGTTAGCCGAACTACGTTTTGCTTTGATTCTCATTCCAGATGAGATACGTAGGCATAAGACGCGACGTCTTACCGAGCACACTTCTCTTTAACCCATAGGTAGCCGAGCTACGAAGACTCTGATTCTCATACTCAGATGAGATACGTAGGCAGTGGATGCGACATCCTTGCGAGTCATTTTCTTTTAACCTTCCTTTTAGTAAATAGTACTTTAGATATACCTACACCCTTTAGACTAGAACAACACTTATGAAAAGGGCTCCCTAGGAGTACCTAGGATGTTTTGGGTGCTTAAAACCTTCCCATTGCATAACCAACCCCCTTACCCAGATCTCTAACATTTTTACTAGTTTTTAATTCGATAAAACTTTTAGGTTTTTGTTCGCTTTCTAACCATTCCTTTGGATAAATAGAAGTGCGGTGGCGACTCGACTTGTATGGTTTACCTTGGATTTAGTCAATATCTCTAATGGTAAAGAATACCCCGCTACAGCATCCTATAGGGTTAACTCCTACAAGAGGCTCTACCAAGGTCCAAACCTGGTTTGTGTACATGGAATCCATTTCAGATTTCATGGCTTCTAGCCATTTCTCAGACACGAGACCAGTTATGGCCTCTTGGTAGGTCACAGACTTATCTTGATCCATGAGTAATACATCACCTTGATCAGTTATGAGATATCCATATCTCTCAGGTAGGTGATGTATCCTGCTTGACCTACGCTGGTCTTCTTCTACTTGAGCAGGTTGCTCTTCCACAACTACTTGTATTTCCTGCTCTAATTCCTCCATAGGTGTATCAATGCTTTGTGATTCTTGAATTTCTTCAAGCTCTACTTTCCTCCCACTGATTCCTTTGGAAATAAAATCCTTTTCTAGGAAAACTCCAGTTCGAGCGACAAACATTTTGCCCTCAAAAGGATTGTAGAAGTAATACCCTATTGTTTCTTTAGGATACCCCATAAATAAGCATTTGTCAGATTTGGGCTCAAGCTTAGTTAAAATTTGTCATTTCATATAAACTTCGCAACCCCAAATCTTCATATAAGACATATGTGGTTTCTTACCACTCCATATCTCATATGGTGTCTTCTCAACCGTTTTGGATGGAACACGATTAAGTGTGTAAGTTGTTGTCAATAGTGCATGTCCCCAAAAGGAGTTTGGAAGATCGACGTGACTCATCATGGATCAGACCATGTCTAACAAGGTTCAATTTTCTCTCTCAGATACACCGTCCATTGGGGTGTTCCAGGAGGAGTAAGTTGGGATAGGATCCCACACTCTTTCAGATGATCATCAAACTCTAGGCTTAAATACTCACCACCTCGATCTGATCGAAGAGTTTTAATATTCTTACCTAGTTGGTTTTGTACTTCATTCTTGAATTCCTTGAACTTTTCAAAGGACTCTGATTTGTGTTTCATTAAATACATATAACCATATCTACTGAAATCATTAATAAATGTGACGAAGTACTGAAAACCTCCTCTGGCTGGTATGTTTAGTGGTCCACATACATCAGTATGTATGAGGGCCAAAAGATCATTAGCTCTTTCACCTTTTTCTATGGATGGAGACTTTATGATCTTTCCAATTAAACAAGATCTTCATGTCTCATATGATTCATAATCAAAAGAGTTCAAGAGTCCATCTTTATGAAGTTTGGAAATGCGTTTCTCATTTATGTGGCCTAACCGACAATGCTAAAGGTAAGTTGGATTTAACTCATTAGCTTTCATCCTTTTAGTATTAATGTTATAAATAGGCATTTCAAGATCAAGGACATATAGTCCATTGTTCGTTTGTGCAGTAGCATAGAATATATCATTCAAATAAATGGAGCAACAATTGTTCTTTATTATAAATGAAAAACCAAACTTGTCTAAACAAGAAACAGAAATAATATTCCTGCCAATTGCAGGTACATAATAACATTTTCTAACTGAATTATAAAACCACTAGGTAAAGTCAATACATAAGTTCCTACAGCTAAAGCAGCAACCTTTGCTCCATTTCCAACTCGTAGGTCAACTTAACCTTTTTCCAAATCTCTACTCCTTTATAGCCCCTGCACATTGGTACAAATGTGAGAACTGCATCCAATATCTAATACCCATGATGCAGAAGTAGATAAATTAATTTCAATAACAAAAATACCTGAAGTTGAAGTCTCTACTCCATTCTTCTTATCTTCCAAGTACTTTGGGCAGTCTCTCTTCTAGTGTCCGGTCCTACCGCAATAGAAGCAGGTGCCTTCCTTTGCTATGCCTTCACTAGACTTCAAAGCAGGAGAAATGGGTTTGGGTTTGGCAACTTCCTTGCCTTTCCCTTTATCACCATGCTTGGCGGGTTTTTTGTTCTGTCTCTTTCCATTTCTGATCATCAGAATGGAATTCCCTTTTAACTTCAGATTTTGCTCTGCAGTTCTTAATATGGCTAGCAATTCAGGAAGAGATTTGTCCATATCATTCATATTGAAATTAAGGACAAATTGACTGAATCTATCTGGAAACGATTGCAAAATTAAATCAGTCGCAAGTTCCTTTCCGAGGATAAAACCCAACCTCTCAAGGTTCTCCATATATCCAATCATCTTAAGCACATGGGGACCTACAGGGGCTCCCTCAGCTAACTTGCCTTGAAAAAGGGCTTTTGAAACTTCAAACCTTTCATGCCTTGCTTGCTCTTGATAGAGCATCTTCAGGTGTTCGATCATATCGAACGCTGCCATGTTCTCATGTTGCTTTTGCAACTCTTAGTTCATGGTAGCTAGCATGAGGCAAACTGTTTCATTGGCATCATCGACATGATTCTTATAAGCATCTCTTTCTGCCTTAGGTGCAAAACTAGGAGGTTCCTTTTCAGGAACAGGTTTCTCCAAGACATACAACTTTTTATCATGTTTGAGGATAATCCTCAAATTTCGGTGTCAATCCAGAAAATTTATCCTAGACAATTTTTCCTTATCAAGGATTGATCGTAAAATGTTGTTAGAGGTGTTTGTTGTCATGGTAATCTACATGAAAATAATGAAAATATAAGTATCAATAACATATTTAATTAGGCCTTTAATTAAATATGCTCCCACTATTTTATTCAAAACAAATGACCCTCACCATTTGATTCGGAAAATCCCGTTGGAAGATTTTCTAGTGGACCGAGATCCACATTTCACTTTGTTTTAAGTCCGCGTAGGCGGATTACACAAAACTAGGTTATTTAGGTAGGAACTCCTTCCAATTGTATCTAATACAACTCTCGAATATTTTAGTTGGGTGAATAACTCCTTATTCCAATCCATCACATGGATCATTTCCAACTCTTGCTTCTAAACATATATAATCTTATTATAATTTGTTTAGTTAAGTTTGACTCATTGTTTTAGCAATTGGATATTACAATTATCCCATCGAACCTTACTAATATAGAATATGCACCTCGCGTAGGCGAAACCTACATTATTCAATACTAGTCTTTATGAGTGCTAAAACTTGGAAATCATAAATTTAATATTTAATTTAAGGGAATTTGCAATTATTCTGATCTCATCGGCTTATTTATCACATAAATCGTGTCTCACATGCATCAACATACATTCATAATGAAACAGTTATGGCCCCTAGCGCATTTGTTCTCCCAAGCCAATGAGAGAACCTAAGCTAACCTAATAACGATCTAAGCTTCTCCAAGCAAGATCTTCAAGGTTGTCCTTCTTTGATATTGTATTCTTCTCTTTCTTCATAACATTACATTACATAAAAGAAACTCGTTTTACATACGAGGGAGTGAGATGAGAAAATAAGTCATATTAAGAGATTAAAAGAGAGGCACGACACGCAGGTCGTATTTTAAAATCCCAAAACAAAATAAAGGAAAACTAAGGCCATAACCGATCACCACAAGACAATAATAATAAGCACACTATTATTATTTATTTAAATTCTATTAATTAAATAAACCAAATTAAATTTCGGTGACTGATCACATTACGTAGAGTTAGCCGGGGGTTCCGCTGCCCGGTCAACAGACGGGGGTCAAGGGGGCAGCGCCCCGACGCAAAATTTTAATGAACAATTCATTTGAAATCGACGTCGATTTTCGCATCAACACTTGATACTTTGTGCAGTCACAACCCTAATCGCATAACTCTTTGACATCACAACCCTTGTACCATCATGAACCCTAATGCACCAATTTCAGACCGTCAAACACACCTCGATTGTTAATTCAGTATGATTGATCAACACGTCATTGCTTCACCATACTAATGTCGAATCAAGAAGCAAATGACCATTGATCGCTCAAAGGAAAACAACCATTAAGTGTTTGAATGAACGAAACATAAACAATATATCATATATATCGTATTTTGCATCAGAATTACTTATATCATATATATAACTTGATCGATCTCAATTGTGTAACCTATGGACGATCGATGTATCGCTGCTTCACCATACTAACGTCGGATTCCGAAGCATAGTCAACCTCAATCATCCAAATCATACACACATGATGCCAAATTTAATTTACTCGTTTATTCTTTGATTCATTCTGTCTTTTAATCATATTAATATAGAAAATACAGAAAATAAACAACTATCAGATGCATGGTTTCATAAGTGGCTCTGATACCACTGAAGGAGAATAGCGATCCAAAATGCAGCGGAAATTAAAATTTTTCTCCTTTAGTGATCCTCACGAATGGGCATGATTAGTGATAGAATCGTTACCTCTTGTGGAGGTTGAAACCTTTGATGCAGATCTACGGAGCGAGCACGAGCGTTGAATGGTGACAATGCCTCTACTCAGTCCACACGAACGAATTTCTTCGATCTCAGTGTTAGCTGCTACGAATGAAGGCTTTGAGTGAGAGAGAGAGAGAAACGAAATTACAACTGAACAAATGCTTCTGCACAAGGGTTCTATTTATAGAACCACTTGTGTGGCATGCAAGCTAAAAAGCCCACTTAAGTGTATGTGACCCATATCTTATGATATGCCAAAATCGCTTAAGCGTGTGGTACCTTACCATATTTCATATTCTACTTAAGTACACCGTACCTTACGATGTTCTACAATTCACTTAAGTGCACTGTACCTTACGATGTTCCTTATTTACTCTATCTCTCATCAATCCGTCCTTTTGTGTGTGAACCTGTAGGTTTTCGTGACATTAGCAATTATATTAAATCACGTATTTAACATAATAAACAGTGAGCGGTATCTAGCAACATATCAATGCTACCCAAGACACGAAAATGTCATGTGATCTGACAAATCCTTTTGTGATAATACTTATGTGTATAATTACCCTTTTGACCTTATGTATATATTAAACACAAGGCATAGACCGTGTCATCCTTGTTCGGTTCAATATTGGACCCGTAGACATTTATCCTGTTACGCAGGATGGGCAAATTCCATCTAGGTCACTCATGTCCCTCAGCATGCTTCGTGGAGTACCCATCAATTGTCTTTATGGTCATCTAATTACGGACAACGTTTGATCAACAATAAGGCACTCGACTCTACATATAGGGTCCATAATGGTTTTAGGTCGAAGGATGGTATACACCATTATCACAATGAGAATAACTTATGACACTTTGAATAACATTCTATATAATATTCTCATAGAGGATCAATCCAGTATAAATATTACTCTTAATATTCATACCTATGTTTAAGACTTGATAACTCCTTATCCATGATCCATGAGATGTGATCATCAGTCTATATACATAATAGTCTTAATGCTTTAATATTATCCCACTTCACAACAAAGCTCGACTACGGATACTTTAAGAATAATGTCCTTATGTTTAATGGGATCTCATGATTAAGTCACACTTGATACATTAAACGGACTAGCTATTCTAGGGGCTTTATTAAACAAACATAATAAAGAAAAGACCTTTTATTATTAATAAATAATTCGATACAAGTACAAAAAGTATTGGCCTCCAGGGCTTACACCAACACTTAAGTGCACCGTACCTTACGATGTTCTACAATTCACTTAAGTGCACAGTACCTTACAGTGTTCCTTATTTACTCTATCTCTCATCAATCCATCCTTTTGTGTGTGACCCTGTAGGTTTTCGTGATATTGACAATTATATTAAATCACGTATTTAACATAATAAACAGTGAGCGGTATCTAGCAACACATCACTGCTACCAAAGACACGAAAATGTCATGTGATCTGACAAATTCTTTTGTGATAATACTTATGTGTACAATTACCCTTTTACCCTTATGTTTATATTCAACACAAGGCATAAACCGTGTCATCCCTGTCCAGTTCAATATTGGACCCTTAGACATTTATCCTGTTACGCGGGATGGGCAAATTTCATCTAGGTCACTCATGTCCCTTAGCATGGTTTGTGGAGTACCCATCAACTGTCTTTATGGTCATCCAGTTACGGACAATGTTTGATCAACAATAAAGTACTAGACTCTACATCTAGGGTCCATAGTGGTTTCAGGTCGAAGGGTGATATACACCACTATCACCATGAGAAAAACTTATGACACTTTGCATAACATTCTATATAGTATTCTCATAGCGGGTCAATCCAATATAAATATTACTCCTAATATTCATACCTATGTTTAAGACTTGATAACTCCTTATCCATGATCCATGAGATGTGATCATCAGTCTATATACATAATAGTCTTAATGCTTTAATGTTATCCCACTTCACAACAAAGTTCGACTACAGATACTTTAAGAATATCGTCCTTATGTTTAATGGGATCTCATGATTATGTCACACTTGATACATTAAACGGACTAGCTATTCTAGGGACTTTATTAAACAAACATAATAAAGAAAAAAACCTTTTTATTATTAATAAATAATTTGATGCAAGTAACAAAAGTACTGGCCTCTAGGGCTTACACCAACACATACTCCCAACCTTTATTTTCATTCCTAAGAGTCATGATTTTATTCCTCATTTTACCCACAATGCTCTTAAAATGGTAATACTTGGTGTTTCTATCTCCATCAGTGATCCATTTACCTATCGACTTTTGAAACAAAAAACACTCTCCATGATATCAGAGCCTATCGATTGAATAATGAGTCGCCCATCGTTAATATCCATGCACCAAGCGAAAAAAAAATTTGTTGGGCATGAGAGGTTGTATTAGAAAGATCCTAAATCTTACATTGGTTAGAGGTAGAACATTGAAAGAGTTTATAGAGTGACATCCCTCATCTTACAAGTTGTTTTTGTAATGATGAGGTATATCAAAGTCTAATATGATATCATAGCCTATCGATCGGACCATGCGCCACCAACCGTTTATATCCATGCACCAACTCAAAAAGACTGTTGACGTGAAAGAGTGTATTGAGTAAATCCCAAGTCTCACATTAGTTAGAGATAGAACATTGAGAGAGTTTATATATAATGATATCTTTCACTTTACAAGACAATTTTGTAAGGATGAATTATACCAAACTCTAATAATTCACAAATCTAATTCTCCTAATTTAAATTCAAACAAATTTGTTTTTTTTTTCTTCCACAAAAATTAATGATTAACTATTTTACAATAACTTGAAACGTGACATATTTATAAAATATTTGTGAAACTTGATAGATAAACAACATGTATGAAAAATAATTGACATTTAATTAAATTTTAGGACAAAAATATAAGAGAAGAATAAAATTAGTTCCAACTTAAAATAAGAAAATTAGTTCCATACATTAATTAAAATATTAAAATCAAAACAGTATTTAACTTATATGAAGTTGGAAATTTATTATTATTATTATTAATATTATGACAAACTATTACTATAATATAATCAACTTTAAATTAATTTTGTATTGTTTTTAAAAGTTTTTATATTTATTTTTATATATAGGCAAAGTGACAAAAACATTTAAAATTTACGCATAGAAATGAAATATTACATATTCTAACTCAAACAATAATAAAAAAAATAAATTCAATCTAATATTTTTATTGGTTGAATCAGGTCTCATGAAATGTTACCACTTTTTAACCTCAATTGGTATGCTTATCCAGTTATTCTTTGACAAAAATCAAGAGGAAAAAATAGTTCTCTAATTATCATCATCAAAAAAAGAAGGAAAGATTAAACGGAAAGAAAAAAAGAAAACAAGAAAAAAAAAGTAAAAATTGACATTTGAGTCAAGGGCAAGAAAGTAATAACAGTGATACTCCCCTCATAACAACCGACATGTGGCGGTACATGCGGCGCACATGCTTTACCGTCCAAACTTAAAAAAAATCAAAAAAGTAATACGAATACTAATTTACTGGAGCGGTTTCTAAGATTCAAAAATCAAAATCAAAAAATTAAAAGAGGGAACGAAACGCTTAATTAATTAATTAAAGAATTAAATTAAACAAAATAAACGTAATGGGGATTTTAATTAATTAATTAATTAATTTAATTTATATATACGGCTATAGTAGAGTATAGTTGTTGGCATTTGTTTGCTTTGTTTTGAAACAGAAGAAGAGTAGCTTCTACTTGTTCTATTCTTATTCTTCTATTCCACCACTCTTTCTTTACTCTCTCCACACTCCACTCAACTATCTCTTTAAAAAAAACGCACTCTCTTCTTCTTTACCGTTGAACTAACTCAAGAGAATCTCCAAGATCGGAAGGTGAGGTCTTTTTCGTCATTTCTCTTCTCAAGATTTTCACGTAACAACCTCGTACACCTTCTTCCTCTATTTTTTTCTTTCTTTTTGTTGCTGTATATAGAAAGAAGGGGTGTGAAGAGTAGAGAGAGTAGTGATAATAATGTGTTTTGGTATGTTTGTTAGGGAATTTCTGTGACGGTTGTGTGAGTTTAGCAATATGGAGAGGAACACTCCGGTGAGGAAACCACATACTTCGACTGCAGATCTGCTTACTTGGTCGGAGACTCCAATCGCCGATTTGCCAGCTCCGGGTTCTTCTGCTTCTCGTTCTCACCAGGTAGTTGAAACGGTTAAACGGTTATGATTTTTTTTTGGTTGGGTGTTTTTTTGTTGTGTTGTAATTGGGAATTGATGGGATTGGTTAATTTTAGCCGTCGGATGGGATCAGCAAGGTGGTGTTTGGAGGTCAGGTTACTGATGAAGAGGTTGAGAGCTTGAACAAAAGGTGAGATCTAAGTTTTCGGTAATTTAAATTTAAAATTTTGAAAATTTTAGAGTTTTTCTTTTTGAAAAATAAAAATATATGATGTATGTCACAATCTGGGCTCTTTTCATTGATTCAGACTTTGTTTGTTTTTGATATGTAAATAATCAATTATTATGAGCTGTTTTTTTTGTCAATGATAATTTGAATTAATTATTATCTCCACTCTGTACTGTATGTTGCTTCAGTTATCCACGCTTTAATAGGAAAGTTCATGTATCTGAAAAGGGTTGATGTTGAATTGTTTTAGTTGTTGAATTCCAAATAAGGGATCTTTGGTTTGAATCTTGTTTCAGTTTGGCTCAGTCACTCTACATGATTTATTTTCCATTAGAGTAGGGAATTACCATCTATGTAGCATTGACAATTATTTTGATTGTCTGATTTGGTTGAAATTCTACTGAAGTATAGTTTTTCCCTATCAAACACACCCCAAATCCCAACATGTTCGGGGTTTTCAGTTTCATGCGCGTTTCTACTTCATTATCTTCTCTAATGTGTGTTTGTAGACTAATGTGAGATGAATTCAAGCTCATTTTTCATATCATTTATGGACTGAACTTGTAACCCTAGATAAATTTTGCTTCGTGTCTTTTTGTGTGCTATCTGAATTTGTCTGGATGTGCATTTTCCAGAAAGCCTTGTTCGGAGTATAAGATGAAGGAAATTACTGGCAGTGGAATATTTGTAGCCAATGGTGAAGATGATGAAACCGAGGATGGCAGTGCCAACCCTTCTGCAAATAAAACTGGAATTCGCATGTACCAGGTATTGTGTTTTTGAATTCAAAATAACAGTTTCTTTTACTTGTTGTTTAATCCCATTTTAATTCTTTGTTTTTGAAAATTGAAGCAAGCTACTGCGGGAATCAGTCATATCTCTTTTGGTGAGGAAGAGAGTGTTTCGCCAAAAAAGCCTGCCTCGTTGCCCGAGGTGGCCAAGCAGCGTGAGCTCAGTGGAACGATGGAAAGTGAAGACAATAAGCTGAACAAACAGCTTTCTGATGCAAAGTTCAAGGAGCTCAGCGGTCAGGACATATTTGCTCCACCACCTGAAATCAAACCTCGGCCAATAACTGCTCGCACACT